>NW_028120734.1:327500-329492 GCF_965178545.1 Coloeus monedula | reverse complement strand
CCTAACCCTAACCCTAACCCTAACCCTAACCCTAACCCTAACCCTAACCCTAACCCTAACCCTAACCCTAACCCTAACCCTAACCCTAACCCTAACCCTAACCCTAACCCTAACCCTAACCCTAACCCTAACCCTAACCCTAACCCTAACCCTAACCCTAACCCTAACCCTAACCCTAACCCTAACCCTAACCCTACCCTAACCCTAACCCTAACTAACCCTAACCCTAACCCTAACCCTAACCCTAACCCTAACCCTAACCCTAACCCTAACCTAACCCTAACCCTAACCCTAACCCTAACCCTAACCCTAACCCTAACCCTAACCCTAACCCTAACCCTAACCCTAACCCTAACCCTAACCCTAACCCTAACCCTAACCCTAACCCTAACCCTAACCCTAACCCTAACCCTAACCCTAACCCTAACCCTAACCCTAACCCTAACCCTAACCCTAACCCTAACCCTAACCCTAACCCTAACCCTAACCCTAACCCTAACCCTAACCCTAACCCTAACCATAACCCTAACCCTAACCCTAACCCTAACCCTAACCCTAACCCTAACCCTAACCCTAACCCTAACCCTAACCCTAACCCTAACCCTAACCCTAACCCTAACCCTAACCCTAACCCTAACCCTAACCCTAACCCTAACCCTAACCCTAACCCTAACCCTAACCCTAACCCTAACCCTAACCCTAACCCTAACCCTAACCCTAACCCTAACCCTAACCCTAACCCTAACCCTAACCCTAACCCTAACCCTAAACACTAACCCTAACCCTAACCTAACCCTAACCCTAACCCTAACCCTAACCCTAACCCTAACCCTAACCCTAACCCTAACCCTAACCCTAACCCTAACCCTAACCCTAACCCTAACCCTAACCCTAACCCTAACCTAACCCTAACCCTAACCCTAACCCTAACCCTAACCCTAACCCTAACCCTAACCCTAACCCTAACCCTAACCCTAACCCTAACCCTAACCCTAACCCTAACCCTAACCCTAACCCTAACCCTAACCCTAACCCTAACCCTAACCTAACCCTAACCCTAACCCTAACCCTAACCCTAACCCCTAACCCTAACCCTAACCCTAACCCTAACCCTAACCCTAACCCTAACCCTAACCCTAACCCTAACCCTAACCCTAACCCTAACCCTAACCCTAACCCTAACCCTAACCCTAACCCTAACCCTAACCCTAACCCTAACCCTAACCTAACCCTAACCCTAACCCTAACCCTAACCCTAACCCTAACCCTAACCCTACCCTAACCCTAACCCTAACCCTAACCCTAACCCTAACCCTAACCCTAACCCTAACCCTAACCCTAACCCTAACCCTAACCCTAACCCTAACCCTAACCCTAACCCTAACCCTAACCCTAACCCTAACCCTAACCCTAACCCTAACCCTAACCCTAACCCTAACCCTAACCCTAACCCTAACCCTAACCCTAACCCTAACCCTAACCCTAACCCTAACCCTAACCCTAACCCTAACCCTAACCCTAACCCTAACCCTAACCCTAACCCTAACCCTAACCCTAACCCTAACCCTAACCCTAACCCTAACCCTAACCCTAACCCTAACCCTAACCCTAACCCTAACCCTAACCCTAACCCTAACCCTAACCCTAACCCTAACCCTAACCCTAACCCTAACCCTAACCCTAACCCTAACCCTAACCCTAACCCTAACCCTAACCCTAACCCTAACCCTAACCCTAACCCTAACCCTAACCCTAACCCTAACCCTAACCCTAACCCTAACCCTAACCCTAACCCTAACCCTAACCCTAACCCTAACCCTAACCCTAACCCTAACCCTAACCCTAACCCTAACCCTAACCCTAACCCTAACCCTAACCCTAACCCTAACCCTAACCCTAACCCTAACCCTAACCCTAACCCTAACCCTAACCCTAACCCTAACCCTAACCCTAACCCTAACCCTAACCCTAACCCTAACCCTAACCCTAACC